>NC_056725.1:1819703399-1819730899 GCF_019279795.1 Protopterus annectens
AGACCTACTAACAGTGGCTCCACTACATTTTCCCTAGTCCCATTTCCATGAGGACTTGACCAGCCCAGCTTCCTGATGCTGAACTTGTGAATCAATATTTCTGTAGGAAATCCCTGCCAGAGCCCATTCCAACTATGTGGCAGCAGTGAGTCCTTCGTTTTTTGACATTTTTACTATCATGTTTCTATAACTGTGTAGCTGAGTTATATAAGTTTGTGAGAGTTTAGGTGACTTGTTCCCATATCACATTGGGTACACAGAGGAGCCCTCCAGCAAAGAAAAATGCTTTTAATTTTATTTGACAGGCTAAATCTTGTCCAGTTTAACTAGATTAATTGAGTCCTCATCATGGTAAATGTAGCTGACTCATAAGAGAAGCTCTAGCAATTTCCCTTGGCAATTTGTGTAATGACAGGTTTATCTTTTACACTGTAAACTTCTCTCACGTGGGTCAGTCATGCAAAAATATAATGTTAAGTAATATTGTGAAAATAACAATAGCAAATGGTAGGTGTGCCATTGCAGTTAACAGGAATGCAAGCAGCAGGTCTTTTGTCTGGCATAATTAATTTTCCCCAAGTGTGTACCACTTTTTATTTTAAAAGATGCTGTCTTCAGGCATGTCCATTCATGCACCTTACCACAGAATGTGTCTCTGTCACAAGTTTGTTGAGGTGGTTAACATGTTGTTTTTCTCTATGTTCAGGCTGCTTTTTGAGTATTTGGGAGCCTCACAGAATATAGAAATGATTTCAAGGTAGACAGATTACCCTAAGAATGAGCCCTGTTAGAGTAGAATAGGTTCATAGATTGTCACTAGGTGATAGACCAGTTAAACCTTTTTAAACCTAACCACTGTAGTCCCACTGATACACTCAACTAGTTATCCCTTTTTCCATATGGGACAGAGAGACTAGGCTGCAAATAAATTTCTGTTTCTCATGCATTTGTTTAAGCTACGTTCAAAGATTCTGAGGAATATGCTTTGCTTTTCAGAAAGGAGAAGATTGCTGTACTCGAGGAATTCTTTTGGTGTGATATATATCATGACAATAAGTCCTGTTTTAATAGATTTAGGTCCCTGATCTTGCATTTGTGCTGCTACTAGTTTTATGAATATATAGCAGAGCAAGCAGGATTGAGTTATTTACAGCTTTACAGACAGGCATAGATCACCTCATGGGAGTTTGTAGACGATAGAAAAGAGAAGCAGGACTTTTTGATGCTCTGCATAACATAAAGAAGCTCACACCTGAGGACTTTTGTTTAGTAAAGCAACACTGTGGACTTTACAAATTGGGTTAGGTGTTTGGATAAGTATATACCAAAGAGCACATTGTATTTTACTATGGGTCTGATGAGAGATGAGTACAAGGAAATAATGACCTCTTTTGACCTAGAGACAATGCCTTAATCACTTGGGAAAGTTAGAAGACCTTCTTATTGACGCAGGATATAATGTGATTAAAGCAGAGTTTATGATCCACAAAATTGCCTAGGTCTGATATGACAGGATCTGTTTTAAGGGGGTACCATTTATATGGTATTTCTGAGAACACCTGTTTCCCAAACTGCACAATGTTACATGTTTTGATGTTCAGCTTTAGATAAGGCTGCTAACACCACGTCTGCCTAAGCTTGGCTTTCTTGGAGGATCTGAATGTCTTCAGGGAGATGATTATAACTACAAGTTTGCAAGCATTTGCCTTTAATATCAGATTTATTGGAGAAATAGATGCCAAATAGAAGTAGTTCCAAAACAAAGCCCTTGGTGCAGCTCTGGTAACAAGTCTCTTAGAGGCTAGTTTGCCATTACTTCAAATAGAGGGGTGTCTTTTAGTGAGATAATTGGAAATGTAATGTATTATACAGGAACATGTATCAATTTTGTTTGATTTTGACAAGCTTTTCAATGAAGCCAGAGTGTCAAAGCCATATCTAAAATGAGGAAAGCTAATGTGCACAGAGTTACCCTCACCCAGTGACTTTTTGAAGGAAATCAACTAAGTTCAGTAGGCAGGATTTACTGTTTGCAAATCCAAATTAGTTTGGGTCAAGATATTTTAGGTTCCATTTGTCCCTGTTTATGAGATCCATGATGGCACATGACATAACCTTACAAATGATGGTGGTGAGGTTGATAGGTCTGTGGTTACCAGGGCCCATAGTGGGGTCTCTGTGTAGAACTACTGCAGCTATTCTCCATGCCTCTGGTGCATATCCAGTGGAGATGCTGTGGTGTAAAGTGACCAGAAAACAGTTCATGTTATCTGGAGCAATGAAACTGGTAATTTTGGACTTGTACAGGACTTTATGGACTGGGTGCTTTGTACTGAGAAATGTGGGGCCAACCGAGGAGACAGGTTGGAGCAGAATTTATCTACAAGAATGTTAGCTATATCCTCAAGGTTTGAATAGTTGATGCCATCAGACATAAGCTTGACGCTACACTGGGTATTATGTCTGAGGCGCTTAACATAAATGAAGAATATTGAATAGTAATCCTTTGTTGATATAATATTTTTAGTACACAGATAACTCTACAGGATTTGGTATTGCTCCTGAGTTCTTTTATAACTTTTTTGATGTTGACTTAAACATGATGAGTGTTTCCTTACAGTGTTCGACCTTGTAGATGTTTTCATAGTGGGAGTGGGTATGCCCATCAAGACTCAGCTCTGACCTCATTCCTGTTCCTATTGGTGATGAACTATATTAGAAAAAAGGTCTGTGTGGAAAGATAAACAAAGCTGCTGTATGCAGATGATGAAGCAATTCAAGCAGACGAACAGGATCTTCAGAAATTATTGGTGACTGGAATGCAAAACTGAAGGTACATAGGGTGAAACTGAATACAAACAAGATAGAAGTCATGACAGCAACTAGGGAAATGAGAAGAATCTGAAAAGAGAGATAGAAGGGGAGATACCGGTACAGGTTGATGGCTTCAAGGATCTGGGAAGGACGTTTAAGGAGAAGAGAAGGGTGAATGAGGAGGTCAAAGCTAGAATCCGAGGTACTACAGCCTATTGAGACAAAATGTCAAGGGTAGTGTGTGGGAAAAGGATGCCAAACAAACTGAAAGTAAGGTGCAAGAATAAATGTGGTTAGTGAAGACAGAATTGATGCCAAGGATTGAACTAATAGAGATGAAGTGCCTGAAATGTATAATAGGACTCACAAAAAAAAAATCAAGAACTTCAGAGCAAAAGCCCAAAACAAAAGTAGTTCAAATTGCATAAAGGTCAAGGAAAATAACTTTGTCCAGGTCTCCTTCAACAGACGCATTACACCAAATGATATTTGATGACCTTTATTAATAATTTCCATAAACGTAAAAGTTAATCATTCATTTCAACCAAACATGATACAGGTGAAATAACATCCATGTAAGATTATCTTAGGACAGGACAGCATAAACCTGCTCATCCTGATCAGTAAGCAGTATCCATACCTCCATGCACTTACTTATGAAGCAGCGTACCCGCTCACTTCCATTACCCTTTATCGGTACTTATCAAGCAGTGTAACTGCTCACTTCCCTTACCATTTATTACATTATACCATCAATCAAATAAGCAGCTTCCTTTGCTTACTTATGTACTCAAACAGTGTAACTGCTCACTTTCCTTTCCAAACTTATTGAATTGACCATCCAGCACCAGAGGGGGAACAGAAGAGGGCAAGCCTGCCCCTGTCCTCCGCCCTGTCCAAACTAAACATAACCCTATCCCCACTAATAAAAGAGGGAAGGAGGGCGGGTAGCAAGTTCACATCAAAATGTGACTCCTATTCCATTTACACTTGCCTAACATCCTCTAAGCCCCTCCCTACCCCTACCTCACTTCCTCCCAAACCTCATCCATTCCTATTTAACCCTATCCTCCAAAATCCTGCTACTCTAATCCCCCACCTTGAAGATGTCCCTGGACAAAATGGTCTGTTCCAAACCTCATTTGTCCAGGTCCCCTTCAAGAAACACATTACACCGAATGACATTTGACAACCTTTATTAAATTTCCATAAACATAAATGTTAATCAATATTCATTCATTTCAACCAAACATGATACAGGTGAAATATCATCCATGTATAATTATCTTAGGACACGACAGCGTAAACCTGCTGATCCTTATCAGTAAGCAGCGTCCATACCTCCACTCACTTACTTATGAAGCAGTGTACCCGATCACTTTCATTACCCTTTATCGGTACTTATCAAGCAGCGTAACCGCTCACTTTCGTTACCATTTATTGCATTATGCCATCAATCCAATAAGCAGCTTCACCCACTTGCTTATATACTTATCAAGCAGCATAACCACTCACTTTCCTTACCATTTATTGTATTATACCATTGCCATCAATCAATAAGCACTTCTTCACTTGCTATATTGCTTATCCAAACAGCGTAACTGCTCACTTTCCTTACCATTTATTGTATTATACCATCAACCAAATAAGCAGCTTCCTCCATTTACTTATGTACTCAAGCAGCGTAACTGCTCAGTTTCCTTTCCAAACCTATTGAATTAACCATCCAGCACCAGAGGGGGAACAGAAGAGGGCAAGCCTGCCCCTCTTCCCTGCCCTACCAGCCTGACCAGGCTGTTTCCCATCTCTGCAGCACACTTCCAGCAAACTAAACACCATTAATGCATCTGGCCAAAAATCATTCGGTGTACCTCGCCTCCACTATCCAAGGTGGGTAGAGTTAACTCCTAAAACTGTATCACATAGCAAAATAAACAGTTACCGAAACAGCTGAAAACAAAAACACTGACCCTTCACCCACGCTAAGATAACCTAGCATCGCACTGCACATGAGTTAAATAATCCTCACTTCATGACCAATGCCAGCTCCACAATGACTTTAAGGGCATTATAAAAACCACGCAGAGTCAACCACGCAGAGTCAACTACATGCCATCATGCCACATTCCAACCCCATTTACCACCCAATCCAATAATAACCAAATGAGCTCTCCTTAATGCCAGAGCAATAACAATTCTAATGACTCCCCCATCATTACCAACCAAAATAGTATCATTAAACTCCCGTTGTCTAAGAATCCCACCATCACACTATCTCTTATAAGCATTTCTTTTTTTAAATGCAGGGCTTGTCTAGGATTTGAACTCAGGACCTCTCACACCCAAAGCAAGAATCATGCCCCTAGACCAACAAGCCACTCCCGTAAAACAGCTCAACAGCCATCATGGCATTCTAGCAACTCAACAAAGCAAGCCATACTATTTCATTATTAAACCCCATTGCATACCATCATACCAATGAGATCTCTTTAGGGCAGGTGCAATATCAATCCATACATTAAACCAACCAGCCTTTATAACATGAAATGGTTAAACAACCATCATGGCATTGTTAGCAGCCCAACCACCATCAGCCCTGTAAGTTCCATATTGGCAACTGGAAACAAACCAAAATCCCCCAACAACCCCAATGAACCTCCTACACCAATTAACACAAACACCAAAAGTAAAATAAATACTCCATGTCCCCTCAATCATCTTCACTCACACAAGCCACTGACTCAGCCCCCAGCTTATAAACCATATCACATACATAGCCAAAGCGACAAACAGGTCACCAAAGCTTTATAACATAACTAGCCAAATTAGCCAATTACCCAAACA
The DNA here is from genome assembly GCF_019279795.1 of Protopterus annectens. NCBI lineage: Eukaryota > Metazoa > Chordata > Ceratodontiformes > Protopteridae > Protopterus > Protopterus annectens. The sequence goes on from NC_056725.1 coordinate 1,819,709,058, forward strand.
GCTGAAATTACAACACTAATCCCACTCCAGTGCTAAAATAACCAACCATAACCTTGCCTAACCTGTATATATTAACTAAATTGACACTAACCTAAGAACCCATATTAGCTTACAATGATTCCAAATTGTTACCCCCCCAAATGTACCACCCAAACACTGAACTCAAAGACACGCAAAAGCAAATTCAAGAACAATTGCCCGCTATCATGCCTAAATGAAGCCCTGTTTTTCCTTTTCAAAACCAATTTTAATAGCAATTTAACCACATCAACCACCCAATGTAATGAAAAAAACATTTAATGTCATTATAGCATTTCCTGCTCAACAGAAACACCCTATGAATGACTTCAATACATCCATTAAAAAAAAAAAAACACCACATGAACTGTAGCCCAGTAACCTTCATTACCTACATCAACCCTTTACACACTAACTATCCTGTCTAATGGCCACTACCATTTAATCCTCACCCTATTAAACCTACCCTGACCCTACATACGAATGAAACCCCTAACCTGGATTAAGTTTGCATACCATTATCACCTGTGTAACTATACTACTCACAGCTAACACCTCATTGACTGACTGAACTGCCCAACCTTGATCCCAAAGCGGACAAATAACCAATTTTCTCACCAACTCCTACCCAGGGCAACTGCAACACAAATTTAATCACTATGGCAATGCCCTACAATAAGCAGTCCATATAAAGGGAGCTCCAGGCCCCCTGCATCTCCAGGTAAACCAAACTATCAATGCCCTGCCATAAGCCTACCTTAAGATCATGCCTTGCTTAAGTCTTCCCACTTCTGCTTAACCACAAAGCCCCGGTTCCTGCAACATCCCCAACATACCTGTATACCTACCATGCCCCATAAAACTCAACCTGCCTCTAAAAGTCATACATACCTGGAAATTGACTCTACCCCACCTGTGGTACCCTGTACTCCTCCCCATAATAAACAACTCCCACCCAGCTTCACCCTGCCCCCATACTTTCTCCTCACATGCCCCCACTACCTCCTATCTGAACCAACACTGACATACCTTTATGAGCACAAAGTAAGATTACCTGTGACCTCATAGTGCCCACTACTGCAATAGGAACACTCGAGAGCACCACACCAATGCAGCAGAATGCATCACTTTCAAAAACCACTTCCTGCAGCGCACCACTCTAACTAACAGGACATCAACAGTACAACAGCCTCCATCTCCATTTGAATCCACCTCCTTCAGGTCACTGACCGATGTCCCATCTGCAGTGCCCCACCTGCAAAAGAAAGGAAACTCTAAATTCTTAGCACACACACAGCCAAAACATCTTAATGATGAAGTTAAGACCTGACCGGAGCATATCCTGCTCACCAAATGTATGCTCGGTTATGCAAACAATCTGGACCAGGCATAAATTACTCTGACACTATACCTCCCAATTGACACAACACAAATAACAGAATTAGTAGAAAATATGACCATGTTCATCAACGGATGGCTACAAACCTCTCTGTGCAAAATCTGGGCAAAGCCATAAGAATGGGAGAGGGAGTGACAAAGCCCAAATAGGGATAGCCTGAATATATTGCTCCCCCAAGCCTAGACAGCCAGTAGAATAGCAGATGTGCACCTGAGTAACCCACAAGCCTGACCTCAACCTGGTCCATGACATCAATAGGACTTGTTAACAGGAGAGATTTGTGTCCCACAAACTCCCCCATCTGTGGAATAGATTCTCTCTCCACTCAGAGTACCTCATTATTCCTTCTCAAGCACAACCTGGTTAACTGGATGGGAAACAGAAAATACACCCCTGGGATTCCACCTGTGTTCCTAGACTAATGCAAGTGTTACAGATAAGGCACAAGAGTCAGCTGCTAAGAGTTGTGCCAGCCTTCTTTGCAAGAAGTAAGAAGCAGGACTTTTTACTTCATAAACCTAACTCAGTCACTTTACCAAAGCTGTGACTTCTTGACTGACATTGTAGCTCTGTATCTCGTAATCCCTCTTAAAACTGGTGACTTTGGAGGAAAGATGGTGAATTACGCTTCATAAATAATGACAATAATTAAAAGTTATAGACTTCGCTTATATCAGAAAATGTATATTAATTCACATTCTCTTGTCCTGTCCAAGTCTCAAGTTAGTGCTGATATTTTATAAATGTCCTTGTTCTTTCCCGGATTTGTCCCTGATTCTGCTGAAATTTGAGGGCTGTTCATGGAACACACAGGCACATGTTTAGCTGCATGTCTGCGTGCTACCCTGTAACACACTTCTCTAATTAGAAAAGTGAACAGGCATCATTTAGAAAGCATTATAGACTTTCTCTCTATTGTAGATTTAGCAACAGAAACATATTGTACTGGGTTCCAAAGGACGGCCTAATGGTAGCCCAGGCATCTCACGACTGTCACATATAAGAACAACTATGGTGAAAGAGAGACCTGTAGGGTTGTAAAATAGCCGTAGGGCATAATACTCTCATGTATGTCCCGGGTTTACAAAATGCTGGTTCTCTGGCAAATCAGTGACAACACTTAAAGACTGAAGCCAAAAACCATGACAAACACCCGAGCCCCTTCAGAAAACTCATGCCAGTGCAAACTGGTACTCCATCAACTTTCAAGTCTATAAGAGCAATCTATAAAAATTGTCCCCACTGTTGAGCCTAAGCCTTCTTAATTATTGCTGTGCCCCGACTGCTTAAGAATTGCTACTATTGTGTACCCATGAGCTCCATCTTCACTGACCTCTTAAATCTCATACACTACTGCCACATATTAAATTTAACATCCAGTCCTTCCAATTATACAGCTCTTGTGCTATCTAAACAGCACCCACACCTACCGCACATGCCCGGCAACAGCCATTTCTCCCCTTTATCCAAAGCCTGCAAAAAATCATCCAACACTGCAAGGAACCATTAGCCTAATAACCTGAGGAATTACGTCTCTAAGACAGCACTAGTAGCCCCCCTCTGCAATTAAATAACTCATAAAACAAAACATTCCAACCATGAGGAAATTAACAAAACAACCACAGTAGCCTACCCCCACCACCACTGAATAGCAGTGTACATGACCAGTAGTGAGACCGAAACTCAAGTACCTTGCCATTTAGCAGGTTAGTCCAGAGTGATCTACACCTCAATACCTGAGCTGTCTTACAAATGTAGGGTGAACCTTTTCTTTCTCAAATTGTCTAATGCTAGCTTCAGTCTGACCTTTTAATCATAAGCATGATCTGTTAAAATTATTGTGAATTCCTGTATCCTCACTAATGGTTATTCCACTCCACAAAGGAGGGGCCACAAATGACCCTGGTAACTATCGCCCCATAAGCCTGACTAGCCTGGACTGCAAGGCTATGGAGCACACCATCATGGAACTCATTAACAAAGACATGGGGAACCTCCAAACACTTGACCTGACCCAGTTCAGCTTTGTTAAGGGCAGATCATGCCTACTAAACCTAGTTGACTTCTTCGAGACAGTCACCAAGGCCATAGATGAGGGAAAGGTGGTTCACACAGCCTACCTTGACCTCGCCAAGGCTTTCAACACTTATCCCCACTCGGATATTACAGAAAAACTCACCAGCCTGAACATAAACCCCTATGTCACAAGATGGGTTGCCAACTGGCTTACAGACAGAACTCACACGGTAAGAATACCGAGCTCGAGGTCCGACTCTAAACAGTCACAAGTGGTGTCCCACAAGGCTCAGTCCTGGGACCCCTACTCTTTGGCATATACTTCTCAGAAGTACAGGCGAACACAGGAGGACTTCAAACTGGGAGCCATAACTGACTCTCCGGCTGACACGGACATCCTCCCAAAGGGCCTTACTGAGACAGACACCTGGTGTCAAAGTCATGGCCTCAAGCTAAATGTCAAAAAATGCATAGCCATTCCCATTGGGAAAAATAAAACACCCATGAATTACCACATAGGTGGCAGCCCTCTTAATACAGAAGAGGTAATAAAAGATCTGGGGACCCAGGTAGATAGTAATCTCTCCTTTTACAATCATGTTGCCAAAGTAGTTAGGAAATCCTTCTATGTGGCCAATCTAATTACTAAAGGGTTCGCATCTAGAAATAAAGAGGTTATAGTGCCACTCTACTCGTCACTCATCAGACCCATCATAGAGTACAATGACCCATTTGGGATGTACCTCACAAGGCACTTCCAACAGCTGGAAAGACCACAAACGTACCTCACCAAGAGGATTACTGGCCTCAAACATATGTCCTATGCAGCCCGACTGAAAAAACTCCAGCTGTACTCAGTGGCATATTGCTTACTCAGAGGTGATCTCTGCCTGACTTACAAAGTCATGTCCAACTCAGAATTGATGGATATGCTCCACCTAAAGAAAGCCAAGTCACTGCGAGCCATGCGCTCTAGTGAGCTAAACTTCGCCACAACGATAAATAGAACATGCTGGAGGGATAAATTCCTGTCACAGAGACTCCCCATGCTTTCGAACAAAATTCCAAACTACATTAGGCAGAGCCCATCATTAACACTCTTCAAGAGAAACCTTGACAAGTGGATGGTTAACAGAAAATACACCCCTGGGATCACTTCATTGGTTCTGCTTGACAGAGGATCAGTTAATTAATCAATAGGGTTGTGAAAGCCAACACACTCTGGCTAGGCTTATAAGTGCCCTCGGGCAGATAGCCTAGTACCTACCTATGAACCTATATAATTTATGTTAATGACTATATTGTCAGTAAAAAAAAAAAAAAATTGCCCATGTATTAGTTCCTAAATTCACGTGTTAGTGTCTATATAACATTTAATAGAACATCAGACAGGCTTGTTAAAATTTTACTCAGACTTTACTGCCATGTTAAAATCTGAACTCTGGTCTCAACATGATAGTGCACAGCACATTCTTTACTCACATTTCTGTTACTGACTGTGCTGTTTATCTTTTATGGCCCCCTGTGTCGAAGTATAGATTACAGGTGATGTAACCTTCAGCTGCCTGATATATGACCCATAGAAGTAGGAAGCATACATTAATAATTATTTATTTATTATTTGACAATCATTGAAAGATGTGGGAAATGCTCATGTTTCCTCTGCTGATCCTTCACGGCCGCAGCCGAAATCACTGAGGAATGAATGCCCCTCTGCTCCCATGTAGCTCCATGTTGCCCTTAAAGCTGCTTTTTTTTTTTTTTTTTTGTATATTTTACCTGCCAGATAATCGAGTCAAGCAGATGCAGGCGCCAGAAACCCCACCACAGACGTGTGGAAAAACTCCTTCACATTTGATGTCCATTTAGGTCATCATATGATCCAAAAGTGCTGAATCCCCAAATGAAACTCTTAAACTCATTTATAACATAACAAATGCATGGAGCCCACTGTGCATGCCCATGCATGACATCACTCCTGACACCCCAAGCCCACAAAAGAAAAGCTGCAGCAGCCCCTCTGCACAAGTCCCTGACCAAGTATCAACACGGCACGGGGACAGTTCCCTGACCCGATGATTTAGATGCTATATTCTAGTTATATTTCAAGCAGCATGTGGCCCCAACTCAGTTATTATAAGCAATAGGGGAGTATGACAAAATGTAAAAATCTACGTTGAATCTTTGGAAATCGAATATTTCCATGACAACAGAGCCACCTCAGGCAAGGCTCACAACCCGAGCCCAAAGCCCACAAAATGGAATCTGCAGCTCTCCCAACCTCCTTAACGTGGAACCCCACATCAACACCCTGACCACCAACAAGACGCCAAAGCCAACCTCCCCCAAGTGCCAAAGGGAAAAAAAAAAAAAGAGAGCCAGACCTGACAAAACCGAGATGCACCGGTAAATGATGTCGCACAATTAATTCACCAACAGAAACACTGACCAGCCACACAAGCCACTTATACATGCACACACCCACACACATATATACGCATACACACATATACATACACATACCTGCATACCCACATACATGTATACACATACATGTAGCTACATACACATACCTACACACATATATATATATATATATATATATATATATATACACATATACACACACACATATATATATATATATATATATATATATATATATATATATATATATATATATATATTTATGCATGCCTATCTCCAAAACAAAGCTTTTGACAGGTGACTGCCCCAAACTCCTGTCCTCTCCAGAATTTCAGAAGCAAAACTATACGGATCTCTAACCCCTTGACCTGAGAACTCAAAGCATAAATGCATAAATACATAAATACATACCCACCAACCAGTGCCCAGAGGCCTAGCCTCTCTCCTGTTACACCCATAGGTCATCATGGACGTACCCTGGCTTAGCAAGTTCACGCCAAAATGTGACTCCTATTCCAGTTACCCTTGCCTAACATCCTCTAAGCTCCTCCCTACTCCTACCTCACTTTGTCCCAAACCTCATCCATTCCTATTTAACCCTATCCTCACACTATCCTCCCAAATCCTGCTACTCTGACCCCCCACCTTGAAGATGTCCCTGGGCAAAATGGTCTGTTCCAAACCTCATTTATGGTGGTTATGTTACATGTGGTAGAACGTAGAAGATGATTTGGTAAAGACGATTTGGTAGGTAATAGAAAGAAACCAAAAAAACAAGAGAACATACAACCAAGAAATAGATGGATTATGTGTGAGAAAAGACCTGCAACAATCAGACATGGCTTTTTAAGAAGGTAGAAGAGTTGCTCTGAACAGGTGTTGCAGCACCCTGACCCCATGAAAATTGGAGAGAGAGAGTTGATGATGATGATGATGATTGCATTGCGATTTTTTGGTATATCCTTACACATGCAACATTAAAACTGATTCTAAATAAATAACACAAAAGCATGCGCTACATAAAGGAACAAACAGCAGCTATTGTGATTAAATGCTTTGGCCTAAAAATGACAATTTTCTTGAATCTTATATTTCTAGTACTCCTACAGTGATGATTATGGATGCTTTCAGTGTTTTCCTGTAAGAATGGAAAATCAGTGTACCTACTCATAAGATGGGGTGACTGGCTCCAGCAGAAAACATAAAAAGTCCAAGTAATGTAGAGAAAACAATGCAGACTGGTCAGTTAGAAATTTTTCTAGTTCACAGTTGGAAAATTGTCTCTGTTTAAAAACTTGCACTGAATTGCCTGTGCTTAGCATTCTTTAAAATGATAGAGTGGCTTGTCAAAAATGTACTTGTTTTTGTGTAAATATTTAAGAAAGTTAATATGTTTGTATATAGGAGATCCAAAGACTTGTTAGTAAAGGGAGTGAGAATGTATAGTCCTTAGCAGATAAACTAGCCAAATCCTTCTTTATTATATGGTTAATATGTCAACAAAAATGTCAACTAGCATTATTTATTGAAATCATATTTGAAGCTACGGGTGTGTGAAGGCATTGTTCATATAATGATAGCAGCAGAGATGGCTAAAACACAGCAAAGAGACTGTTTTAGGTTAAAACCAAGAGCAATGTTGTGTATGTGTCAGAGACAAAGCCTGATAATAGTGACTAAAAAAAGGTGATAAACAACTTTCCCTAAAAGGATGTTAGTGTAGATGTTAAAAGAATCATATATGATTTAAATCTGTCAGTGGGTCAACTGAGAAGTTATGTTCAGCAGCTGGAATCTCGTGAGATGGATGATGGTGAAGTGGTTATAATATCAAAGTACAAAGCTTTGATGCTATAAGCCCTTAGCTACTGTGGTATGGGGCAAGGGGGCAAGGCATTAGACATGTCTGGTCATCTAGCCTATAGTGAACAATAGTTGGCATGTTTGAAAGACAAAGTGAAAAGTATACATTTGTTACTGGATGGTATACCGGAAGAAGGAGAGAGTTCAGATTGCTTGAAACTTGCTAAAACCAAAATGTTACTGTGGACTAGATAAAAAGCAGACACTGGGAGTTGGAAGGTATATAGATCACCATAGTCTTTGCTCAAATGAAAATATAAAAAACAAAGGCTCAGTTTAGTTCAGTTTGTAGCATGGCATGAGAAGAAGTAGGTAATATGGCAACAGTAACATTTGGGAAAAAGTTGTGTCGGATGCTCACTAAGGGTTATCTTTGATTTCTAAGTAATTACATTGCAGCAGAACCAACAGTTTTCAGATGGGATAAAGGAGGCAACAACCTAGAAGCAACTTTGCATTTTTCATTTGCTGGAAGTGTTTTTTCTAACTGGTACAAAAGTACTCATGTGCAAAGTCAGCATTGGAAAGGCTGTATGTCTTGGATGCATACACTGGAGAGACTGACCAGCCTTAGTCATGTGATGTCAGCAACCCCCCTCCCGCACCTGACACTGTCATGGAAGATGAATGGGATGAGAAGGATGGCGATAATGAAAAACATTTAAAATGGGCACAGCAACTGACTGCCAGTGGTTGGAGAGACCTCATCTGACTTCATAACTTCTGGGTAAACCACATCAAGTTGTTTGCAAGTGGTAGTTTTAGCTGTAAGGAATAACACGCTTCTGAGTTTTGTATACCTGAGCATCTAATATAAGCGTCTGCATTTCAGTGCTGCCAATGTTATTAACTTTACAAATGTAAGTTGTTATTCTTCCCAGTTCAGATAAGCGTTCGGTAAATACTGCTTTCCGTTATTCAAATATTTAAAATATTATTGTAATTTGCATATTCACATTAAGTTTGACTCTAAGTGTTTTAGTGTTTTAAGTTAGCTAGAAAGAGTGAAATGTTTGAACATCGTATCTATACAATAGTTTAAATATGCAGGTCATTGCAAGCCTCTTAATTTTCAGTGCTTGAAGGCTTATGTAAAAGCTCATATTTCATTGGGAAAGGCTGCTTAATTTATTTACAAAAGCATTTATGTCTACATTTGGTGTTTTTTTTTAATAATTGTTGATTAATTCAATGAGATTGCTGTAAATTGCCTGTAATCTGAATACTTAAATGACTTTGAAACTTTTAAGTGCATTAACGGTGTCATTTAACTCCACTATAAGCAGCCATCTGTGATGTTCACTTTGAAAATACATTGAAAAATTAATGCTGCCCAGTATTTTATTTCTTTGACAAAGATTTATTTAAATCCCTCAGTTATTCTGAAGTTATTTAAAAATGAACATTTAGATAATGTATATTCTTTATATGTTTGTAAGTGCTAGTTAGATACAGTATTAGAAATGCAAAATAAAAACAAAGAGCACCAAAACATGGCAACATACATAAAATAAAACAAGTTTAATGAAACTGGTAAATGCTTTCACGCAATACACTGTGCTTCATCAGACCATGAACAGCAAGACAAACCATTAATTGAAATAGTATTACAAATCCAATAAACTATTCAAAATTAGCCAATGAAAACAGAACATTAATAATCATTCAAAATCACTTAAGGAGACCTCTAGCCTTAAGAACAGGTTTAATAGAGGTTCGACTGAAATGCTTCGCAAGGACGGCATGCACAGTCAAACCAAGTAGAAGCAACCACAAATGACCAGCAAAATGCGATGGTAAACCCAGATAATGGAAAATCCTTTATTATCAAGACTGGTTTCGGCCTCACAGCCTTTTTCAATGGTAAACAAAAAAGTTAGAAAATGAACTGGTACTAGTTCCATTTATAGTCCTCCCTACAGACCTCCCAACCGTCTAAATTAAGGGGTGCCGTGGCACCCCTTCATTCGATTTCTTTCCTTTACTTTTTATTTTTTAATTTTTCGCTGTTTGAGCCGTCATCACGTCCAGCTCAGTCAGCACTACCAGCCAGTCGGAATTGAGCTCAAGGAGCTCACGTCATCATTTCCGGCTGGCTGTGAGCAGGCGGGAAGTGCTTTGCTGCCGAAGAATTTGAAAGTAAGTTAAGAAAGACGTTACTGCTGCTGTTGAGAGAAATCAATGCTCATGCTGTTTTGGACTGAAACTGCTGCCGAGAGAAGAATGCTGGCTTTGAGGTTAAATCTGCTACCAACCGACCTGCGCTGCTGGCTTGGGACTTTGCTGGGATGGGGAATTATTTACAGGTAAGGTGTGTGTGTCTGGGAGAGAATCTGTTTTAACTTTGCAGATAAAATAAAATCGGACTTCCATGCACACAGTTCTGGGCGGGAACTGTTTGTATGAAAGCCCGATTTTATTTTATCTGCTGTATAAAACATTGTTTGGTGGGGGGGTAATGTTCTAGGTAGGTTGACTGTGTTGTCTTGTATATTATCATAGCACAGTAAAGTGCATTCAGATGCCTCTTTTGTCTTCAAGAGTATTGTTTACATTTTGCTTAAAATACAATTTACTGGATATAACATGAAAAGCATTAGACAGCAAATTGTTATTAATGCTCATTTAAGCTTTGGTTTGTATACTAATGTATAATTTTCAGCTGCATGTCTACTTTTTCAGGCACATGCATATTAATGTGCTAGTGATTATATTTATGCTTTAGAAATTTCAGAGAGTTTTACTGTGTGTGTGTGATGTTTAGTATTTTTTTCTTCTGGTGTCTTTGTGTGTCAGTTGATAGTATTGGGAAGTTATACATATTCCTTGTTTGTGGCATTAGCATTTTACCCACTAAGGAAGCTTTAGTGAAACCAGTCTGGGTGTGTTTGGAGCTACGTTTTGATGTTACATTTTTAGTCTTTGGCTGTTGGATTTTTATATGTATATATATATATATATATATAGATGTGTGTAGATAATACATATAAATACTTATATATACAGAGAGAGAGCGATACATGTGTGTGTGTGTGTGTGTGTGTGTGTGTGTGTGTGTGTGTGTGTATGTGTATGTATTTAAGCTGTGTATATTATCTGCTGAAGAATATTTTTGCTGTGAAATTAAGACCGGAGCCGAAAGAACTGTGTATTTTATTTGCAATTTAAGCAAGGTGTATTTTTTATCTGCTGTGATTCAAGTCCAAGAACTGTGTTTATGAAAGTGCATTCAATGGTTCAAGCAATTAGACAATTGTATCTATTTGTCTTACATAAGAAAGAGCTGTGTTTAATGCCCGATTTTTATCTGCATTTATTTTAAGCAAGGTCAGTCTGTTCAAGCCATTAGCCAATTGCAATTAAGCAGTCTGCAAGGTCTGTTCAAGCTGTGTTATCTGCATTTTATAAGGGCTGTTCATGGTCTGTCTGTCTGTCTGTCTCTCTCTCTGTAATGTTTGGCTCATATGTACTTTTGGTCTGTTCCTCTTAAAATTATTATTTTCTGGCAAATCCAGTGAGAACTTAATTCACTAAATAATCATAGCCATTTAAGTTTGTCTTTCTGTCTGTCAGGAAATGCATGGTTGGTAACACAAAACATTTTATAGTAGCAACTTTTCTAAGATCATACAAGCAATGTTTGTGTCCCTGGTTTTGGGCTTTTGTCCCCTTCCCAATAAATGTTGGCTGTTTACAGATTTCTTATGCTGCATAGGTCTTCAGGGGGAGAGATGTGTAATAATGCTGCTTATGGTGTGTTTGTGTTGTCAGTAGTATGACAGACAGAATACTTGTTTTGATATAGAAGGCTGTGGGTTCTAGTCCCACAGCATGTAGATAGATTGCTGACACTGTATTCTGTTGTACTTTGCAGCCTTGAAAATGTCCTCTTTGGCGGAGATACCTAGTAATTATGAACCTGTTATCAGTTTGCCATCCATTCTCTGTTGTAATATTACTAGCTTAGCATTTTTATGCAACATATGCAATTTATATCTCAAGGGCAACAGGCACTTTATTTGTAGATGAAACAATGAAGACTTAAGTTGTTTGCTTGCAGGCTGCAGCAACCTCTTCATTAGTTATATATCTCCTTAATGTGGAATTATGTGATTTTTACTTCTAAAAAATGTGCTGTATTATACGTGCCCTACAGTGTGCTGTATTATACGTGGAATATAACTCAATACTGTCAGGAATGTGCATCAAGAACACATGTATGTTTTGTGTGCAAGGGGGGCTATGATTTAAAAACACCCCAAAGCTAGTCTTTATCCACCACTGGCCAGATGCATTTTCTTTGAATGTGGGTATCAATGCTGTTTCAATGAATGTGAGTTTCGGCAGAGAAGTTAATGCCAGGTCTATTTTCATTGTGAGACTGTATTGCTTTGTTTAGCAGAGGTCGAATTGTGTTTATGCTATAAAATATGAAATAAAATGTTTAAATGAATCCAAATAAACATTGTAGAAGTAAAGCAGTATGCACATTATAGTGTTTATGGTAAATAGGGCAAAATAACCAGGTAATCAGATATTGGAATGGCTGCAGGGGGGCTCTGATGCCATATTTTAGTTCTGTTCAGTTTGCGTTTGTTTATCCCACAATTCCATTGGAGTGGGTGGGGTTACATAATTATGTATGCAAATTATATGTTAATCAGCGTACAGATTTGTACCTATTTTTCATGGTCCTTGTCCAGATTTTTGATGTTTCCAGGTTGAGAGGTATGCCTCCCTACTATACATCAAAATATTGGTATAGCCCAACCTAGTAGTTGGGATGTACAAATACATATGGAAAACCAAGGTAATGAATAATTCATAGAAAAGAGAATATATAATAATGATGAAATATGAAGGTAATCCATAACACTATAAAAAAAGTGTAAATGGAATATGGACAATAATTATTATAATACTAATACATCATAATTTATATATACTCCAACATAAAGCCTCAAATACAGCCTAATTATAGATTATGAGAGGACACAACTGGACAAATATGTCCAATAATAACAATAATTATATAATAAAATGATTTTATAATTACATCTCAGCACTGAAATATAAATTTAATCATCCTAGTCACTAAGACTACACAATTCTCAAGATCATAAATTATAAAAAAACAAACAAACCAACATAAGAAATGCAAACATTAAGAAAAAGCAACATAAAATAATATGCTGCGTATATCAATATAAACAAATGTACCAAAAGACAGACAAAAGATTCTGTTATAGATGGTCATTCAAGCCTGGCGGAAAAAGTGCCCCAAGGTTGGTAATCCAATATTGTTCCTTTTTATTCAAAATAGAGTGCCAACCCTGCTGATGGCTACGATCCCCTACAATTTTGTCAATAACCATGAACTTAAATTGTGCATTGGAATGTTTGATGGTGTGTCTATACAAGGCATTAGTTTCTTTTTTATTTCGGATGTCACTCTTATGTTCTGTCATACGTATTCGGAGGGATCTAGATGTTTGGCCCACATAAAATGATTGACACTGACATGTGGCTAAGTATATAAGCCATGTAGTGCTGCAATTAGCAATAACCCTGGTCTGGTAAACACGTGTAGTGTTGGCACTAGAAAATTCCTTCAGTGTATAGACCTGGGGACATGAGCTGCAATGGCCACAAGGAAAAGTTCCTATAAGTCTATCCCCTGTTAAGGTAGTTTGTTGATAGATAGCTCCTCCTCCTTCCCTGTGTCTGTAGTGGGAAAACAACCCCCCTAGAGTTTTACCCCTTCTAAAAGACATATGACATGTAGTGCCTAATAATGTTCTTAATTCATCATGTGCCATCAGTATATTCCAATTGGAATTCAAAATATCCCTGACCAGCTGATGATTCCTGCTGTATGTAGTGACAAACCTTATTGTTGAATCCTGATCCTTGTTATCCAATTTCTTATATTGTAATAATATTTGTCTATCCAGTGAGTTACTCCATTCACTGGCCAAAGAGATATCCCTCATTTTGTATCCCCTATGTTTAAACCTACAACATAAGTAATTCCTAGCTATTTGGAAATCCTCCCCCGATGAGCATTTGCGTTTCATACGCATGAATTGTGATTTTGGTATGTTGTGGATGGTGTGGTAAGGGTGCATACTAGATGCATGTAACAAAGTGTTGTATTGAGGGTATTTGCAAAATACTTTCGTACTTAAGGTGTGGTCCTCATTACAGTAAACTGTAACATCTAAAAAGTTGATGGTGTTATAATCGTATGTTACCATAAACTCAATACCCCATACATTGTCATTCAAATACTAAATGAATTCCGGTAAATATATAATGTCTGCCTTCCACACCATCCAACAATCATCTAAATATCGTCTCCAGATATCCATTTCAACAATACAGATATTATGTGATGAGTCATAAATTAAGCACTCCTCAAAATAGGCCATAAAAAGGTCAGCGTAAATAGGAGCAAAAGAAGCTCCCATCGCCATACCTTGGAGCTGCAAAAAACACTCGCCATGGAAATAAAAGACATTCTTAGTTAGTACATGTTCTGCCATGCAGATCAGAAGTGTGTTAAAACCTGGTGGGTACATTTCAGATTTTTCCAACCAATATTGTAATGATTGCAGCCCAGCCCAATGTGGAATACTTGTGTATAAAGATTTCACGTCTAGAGTACACATAAGCCAATCCTGTTCAAGTTGGGTATCTGCTATAATCTGAAGAAAATGTGTCATGTCTTTCAATCTGGCCCTAACTAATGACAATAATGGCTTAAGATAATGTGTAAGAAAAGCAGAGAGTATGCACCCTTACCACACCATCCGCAACATACCAAAATCACAATTCATGCGTATGAAATGCATATGCTCATCGGAGGAGGATTTCCAAATAGCTAGGGATGACTTATGTTGTAGGTTTAAACATAGCGGATACAAAATGAGGGATATCTCTTTGGCCAGTGAATGGAGTAACTCACTGGATAGACAAACATTATTACAATATAAGAAATTGGATAACAAGGATCAGGATTCAACAATAAGGTTTGTCACTACATACAGCAGGAATCATCAGCTGGTCAGGGATATTTTGAATTCCAATTGGAATATACTGATGGCACATGATGAATTAAGAACATTATTAGGCACTACATGTCATATGTCTTTTAGAAGGGGTAAAACTCTAGGGGGGTTGTTTTCCCACTACAAACACAAGGAAGGAGGAGGAGCTATCTATCTATCAACAAACTACCTTAACAGGGGATAGACTTACAGGAACTTTTCCTTGTGGTCATTGCAGCTCATGTCCCCAGGTCTATACACTGAAGGAATTCTCTAGTGCCAACACTAAACGTGTTTACCAGACCAGGGTTTTTGTTAATTGCAGCACTACATGGGTTATATACTTAGCCACATGTCAGTGTCAATCATTTTATGTGGGCCAAACATCTAGATCCCTCCGAATATGTATGACAGAACATAAGAGTGACATCCGAAATAAAAAAGAAACTAATGCCTTGTATAGACACACCATCAAACATTCCAATGCACAATTTAAGTTCATGGTTATTGACAAAATTGTAGGGGTTTGTAGCCATCAGCAGGGTTGGCACTCTATTTTGAATAAAAAGGAACAATATTGGATTACCAACCTTGGGGCACTTTTTCTGCCAGGCTTGAATGACCATCTATAACAGAATCTTTTGTCTGTCTTTTGGTACATTTGTTTATATTTATATACGCAGCATATTATTTTATGTTGCTTTTTCAGCGCTGAGATGTAATTATAAAATCATTTTATTATATAATTATTGTTATTATTGGACTTATTTGTCCAGTTGTGTCCTCTCATAATCTATAATTAGGCTATATTTGAGGCTTTATGTTGGAGTATGAATATAAATTATGATGTATTAGTATTATAATAATTATTGTCCATATTCCATTTACACTTTTTTTATAGTGTTATGGATTAACTTCATATTTCATCATTATTATATATTCTCTTTTCTATGAATTATTCATTACTTTGGTTTTCCATATGTATTTGTACATCCCAACCACTAGGTTGGGCTATACCAATATTTTGATGTATAGTAGGGATGACTATAAATGGAACTAGTACCAGTTCATTTTCTAACTTTTCTGTTTACCATTGAAAAAGGCTGTGAGGCCGAAACCGGTCTGGTTAAACAATTTGACATATTTCCAGATATGTGGTCTTGATAATAAAGGATTTTCCATTATCTGGGTTTACCATCGCATTTTGCTGGTCGTTTGTGGTTGCTTTTAATAGAGGTTCTCCCATTAATACCTGGATATCTGTCAGCTTGCAAAATTATTATCCAGAATAATTCATGACTCTCAGTATAATTTCTAAAATCACCCCATCGTTTATTGGGGATTATCATCTCTACGACCCTAAAACCAAAAAAAATGTTCCTTCTCCCAATCCATATAATGTTTAGCTAGGGCATTATGTACATCTGAATTATTTATACAATACAGGTGTTCTCTCATCCTCTCCATGAGGGACCTGTTCATTTTACCTATATAAGTGGTGGTGGTGCTGCGGTAGCGTTGTCGCCTCACAGTAAGACGCTGTCCGGTTCGACTCTCAACTAGAGCGTCTTCTGCGTGGAGACATGTGTGAATGGGCGTACCTTCGTTGAAGGTTGTGCGTCAGGGCTGGCAACTCGGCACATAAAACTCAACTGCCAATTATTAGCAGACCGGAGTTCCACTGTGGCACCCCCTAACCGGGAAAAGCCGAAAGACACAACAACAACAACAACAAAAAGCAATGACATGCTCTGCACTTAGCCAAATATGTTAAATCCCTAATGCGACAATTAGCATTAACTTTAAACTTATAATTTTTTTTAGTAACTTGGTGAATAAAATTCACCAATGGATCTATATAGATGCAAAAATTACAGCTAAAGCAGCTGTGCATCCCTACTGTGACTGTTTTGTCAGGTCCCTCGACTAATGAATGTTTCCTATCACACAGTTGTCTTTTGAGGGACTTTCTTGTTTCTAAATGCAAATCTCGGCTGTTCACCAACAACAACTCAGATATTTTCATCCAAATGCAAAATAGACCAGTTATTCTTAATTATCTGCAAAATGCTATTAATGTCACTAGTATAGAAAAGGGACAGTGATAGAGTCCTATTGGTGGGAGCTGGATTGCTTATGTTATTGTTAACTATTGGTGGCCTATCTGAATAAAATGGGCGAGCTCTATTTTTTTCTATGTTTAACAGTTTCACTCATTGCATTCTCCACTTCCTTTGCTTTATATCCCGTCATAAAACTCAGATCTCAAATTATAAATATCCTGTTTAACATGACATCATCATTAAGTCTTGAAATTCGCATACCCTGGTCTTTCATTATATTCTTAAAAATATGGCCAGGATGCATACTGTCACATCGTAAAAGTGTATTCTTGCTACATTCTTTTCTATATAGTGTAGTAGTAAGTTTAAATGAGCTATCTGCTTTCACCTTAACATCTAGAAAATCCACGTCACTTGCAGATGACCTATAAGTGAAGTGTAAGAAAGGCGTAGTATTTTGTAAAAAATTCACAAACTCAAACAGCTGTTGACCAGTGCCATCCCAAATCCAAAACAGATTGTCTACAAATCTCCTATAAAACTTAATAGAGGGGGCATAAACAGATTTAAGAACAAACAACTCCTCCTATTGAGTCATGACAATGTTGGCGTCGCTATTGGCACAAGTGCCCATAGCTATGCCAACTTTTTGTAAAAACATCTGGTCACCATAAATAAATGCATTGTTTTCTAAAACTGTTTCCAGAAATAGACAAATCAGATCAGTCACCATATCATATTCACTGTTAGTTGCCAGATACTCTCTAGTCATGTTAATACCATCATCGTGGGGGATACTAATGAAAAGGGATACCACACCCATACTCACTAATAAATATCTACCATCAAAACACATGTTTTTTGTATGTTCAAATACATTTTCTAAAAATTATTGCTTATCCTTTAATACCTGTTGTTACTTATTCAAAACTGGCCTCAATTTCTTCTCAATAAAGATGGAAAAAAGTTCCATAAACCAGCCACTGATGGATACTATGGGCCTTAAAGGGTTTTTTTAAAACCATTTATGGATTTTAGGTAACCCTTGAAACAAGGGGATGTGGGGGTGTTCTACTTTTAAATAATTATACAGCTCTTCAGAAATCAACCTGCTAGAAAGGCAGTCAAGTAAGCTGGCATTAACCCTATCATGTGGCGTAGCCACATACTCAGAACCAACCTTAACATAAACTTTCTCATCTTGCAACAGGTCAAAAATACCATCATTATATTGTTTAAAATCCATGATGACTATAGCACCCCCTTTATCGTCAGATACGATTACAATATTACTGTCCCCTTGTAACTCAAGCAGTGCCTGCCTTTCATCAATACTTACATTTACAAAACTCTTTTTCATATTACCAGTATTATAGGCAGTCATCAAGTCTAATTCACACTTTTTTGAAAAAGTTTCTAGTACCGGATGTAAAACTGGCTGGAATAGACTGGGTTTTCTAAGACTAATATCAGTAATAACACTATCCTGATTCGAAGGAAACATAGGGCCGGATTCACGAAACCTCCGTGTAAGACTTAATATGTCTTACTCGGAGGCTGCAGTTGAACGGTATGACGTCAGCATGCCATGCATATTCATGAGGGCATGCTGAATCATACCCTAGGCTAACACGGTCCGTGTAGGAAAGTAGGGGGTGTGTCCGAATGCCGAGTACTGCAAAGGGACACCCCCCAGAAGAGTCAGAGTCCTGAAAGTAAACACCCACGAGCAAGTCCTTAGAAATGTCAAGGAACACAACACCACACACCCCCACAGACTAAACCCTACTGAAAATGTGTAAAACATAAAAATATCAGTTTCATTTTTTTTTTTATAATTTCAAAAATGTTTGCCCGCATTTGCGCTCGTTTGCGCGGGTATGCCCATTCGCTCAGCCACAGTTAGCATGCATTGAAAAGTATATAAGATCTACATATGCAAATTAAGCTAAGTAGCAATAGCGTAGCGGTAGAGATGTTGGCCAAAGAGGAGGTAGTCACGGTTCGAGCCCCCACAACATCATTCACCATTTTTATTTAAATAAGTATGAAACAATCCCGACATATATATATATATATATATATATATATATATATATATATATATATAACTATAATTTAAGTAAAATGTAATGAAATGGGCCATGTATTTGTGAAGAAATCCGACAGAATAATTTATAAAGAAAAGGATTATAATTGCCCATAGCTGAGCAACGCTTTAGCAAGCTGAATATGAGTGCCCATAGGTGAGCAGCGCTTTAACAAGCTGCATATGAGTGCCCATAGGTGAGCAGCACTTTAACAAGCTGCATATGAGTGCCCAGAGGTGAGCAGCGCTTTAACAAGCTGCATATGAGTGCCCGGAGGTGAGCAGCACTTTAACAAGCTGCATATGAGTGCCCGGAGGTGAGCAGTGCTTTAACAAGCTGCATATGAGTGCCTGGAGGTGAGCAGTGCTTTAACAAGCGTAATATGAGTGCCCGTAGCTCAGCAGCACTTCACCCAGCGTAATATGAGTGCTCATAGCTAAATAACACGTTACCCAGCGTAAGCCGTTTGCGCGGAGCTGTGCAGTGTGCCAACCAGCTTACCAAGGGGCAACATTGGGCAAGCTGTATCAAAGCCGCCTTTACACAGACACACCTCCTAGCCTGTCTAGACAGTAGTAAAATAAAAAAAGCAATGCCAAGGGTTGAACCCGGGATACTGTGCACCATAGTCAAAGTACTGAACCAGTAAGCCATGACAGTTGTACTGAGAAATACAGTATTAGCATATATATAGGAATGAATGAAAATAGAACCATGACAAAGCAGGTTTGCTTTATGCTGATAAATATCCAAAATGGCCAATCACAGATAAGTGTGGGAAAACCGGCATATATAAGCCCCATAGGTGGGAATACACACCATAACTGATTGTGATACCCATTTGCAGTCAGGATGGCAGTGCAGGAGAGGGAAATCACTTTAGAGCACAAAGGTGGGGTGTTGAGGAGTCAAAATATATGGTTTGGCTCCTAGTCCATGATCATGAAGCACAACTCATGCAGGGCCAGGTTCAATGGGGAGCATATAAGGCAGAGGCGTGGAACCAGTTGGCACATGATCTCACCAGTGCCACAGGCATTCCGAGGACTGGTGAACAGGTCCGTCATTACCATGCGGACCTGAAGCGATGTAAGGAGGACCAACTGAACCGTTGGATCCAGGAGGCCCGCCAAATGCCCAATGCCCCACTACTGAGTAAGTACCCATGTAATTACGTATGTAAGAAATGCTATCCTAGCCTATAGTATGGAGAGGTATGTTCCAATATTCCTTCATTTATATTACATCTGCAGGTGTTCGTTCCGCGAATCGGCAAGCCTATGTTGATAGGCTGCTGAGGTTGCGCCACCAGGCAGGTTAGTCATTATTTAGCTGGTATTGTTATAGAATATAAGTGAGACAGATTGTAAAAGAGTTCATTGTTTTAACCCAGTAATAAAGGTGAAATAAGCCTAGAATAAAGATTCTGCTAGTATTGTAAGATTAGATAAGTGATGCAGCCTGGAAAAGAGTGTATTGCAATCCAGTAATAAAGATTAAACAAGTCTCAAATAGAGTTTCCACATGTATTGTAATATCAGATAACTGCTTCAGCCTGAAAATGAGTGGTAATCAATCAATAAAGGATAGACAAGTGTTGAATACACCATTGTAAATTCTGCCATATGAAATAAGTGAGTCAGCTGGAAAGGATTGTTGTAACCCAGTAATAAATGTTAATAAAGCCTAGATTTAAGTACCATTCTGAAATGTAAATATAAAATAAGTGAGAGAGTGTGAGAAAGATAGTTTGAAGCTACCAAGAAAGCTGTAATAAGTCTAGAATAAAGGTATACTGCAGTCACTACATAATGAAATGAATGAGACAGCCACAACCAAAGAGTGTAATGTCTTAAATAAAGTACAGAACCTGGACTGTGTCCGTCCCACAATTTGGATATGTTGCTGTACCCTTGCATTATGGAGATAGTATGGCTGTATGAAATGCTGAACATCCACAGTTGTTTAGACCCATATAAATCAAATGTAGCAGGATGCTGTACCTGAACACAGCCAGATATGAACATATATGAATAAAAATGGAATGTATATTAATGTAGCAGTAACATCCCCATCACCAACATCCCTAAGGTTACATAAAGGTAACTGTACTAATACATGTAGGGGATATATATCTGCATCTACTAGGAATGTACAGTATATGTATAGGTAGTGTAAGTTGTTAATGTAATATTTCTCCACCCTACCCTATTTTCACAAATTATGCCATTCTACACCGAACTGGGTATGTGTATTCACAATTAATTCCCATGACATTTGTTCTGTTGGTTCATACATATCTGCATGTACGTTGATGCATGTGCCCTGTTCACATAACCAAACCTGATGGCCTGTTGCCACCAATCAACCCTGCATGCTGTTGGAATGTGCACTGTTGTTCTAAATATGCATGTGTTATGCTTGCTGCTCAATGTTCGGAATTCATGGGTGTTTGGTTAATGGGAATACTGATGCATGCTGTTACAACTAATTTTGAATGGTGTTGTTTGTTACTAACCCAAAATGCCATAAAATACTGCTAAACATAGAACAACAGGGAAGGCGGGTTCCAGCGGACCCACCTCTCCCACCTCAGTTGGCGAGTGCACCTGGCATCAGTGCCCAGGCTGGGACCTCCTCCTCTGGTGGCCCTGTGCCACCTTTGGGTGGAAGCGCTGCAGGGAATGGGGCTCATCCTCCCTCTGCAAGCGTGGCCAGAGGAGAGCCTCTACTCACCCTCCATAGGGTCCGGTCTGTGGTGCGTAGTGAGATCAGGTGTTCTGTGACTGATCCCCTATGCCAGCTTGAGGCAAGAGTGGCGCAACTCACGGGTGTGCCTGCCCATCCTATCCAGGTCCTAGCACAGCCCCAGCCTGGGCTGTGAATGGACAGTGGTAACTGCCCATGGGTGGGGATC